>NC_041395.2:332479689-332517189 GCF_900747795.2 Erpetoichthys calabaricus
AGATAGATAGATAGATAGATAGATAGATAGATAGATAGATAGATAGATAGATAGAAAGGCACTATATGATAGATAGATAGATAGATAGATAGATAGATAGATAGATAGATAGATAGATAGATAGATAGATATGAAAGGCACTATATAATAGATAGATAGAATGATAGATATGAAAGGCACTATATAATAGATAGATAGATAGATAGATAGATAGATAGATAGATAGATAGATAGATAGATAGATAGATAGATAGATAGATAGATAGATAGATAGATACTTTATTAATCCCAAGGGGAAATTCACATACTCCAGCAGCAGCTTACTGATACAAAAAACAATATTACATTAAAGAGTAATAAAAATGCAGGTAAAAACAGACAATAACTTTGTATAATGTTAACGTTTACCCCCCCGGGTAGAATTGAAGAGTCACATAGTGTTGGGGAGGAGCGATCTCCTCAGTCTGTCAGTGGAGCAGGACGGTGACAGCAGTCTGTCGCTGAAGCTGCTCCTCTGTCTGGAGATGATCCTGTTCAGTGGATTCTCCATGATTGACAGGAGTCTGCTCAGCGCCCGTCGCTCTGCCACAGATGTCAAACTGTCCAGCTCTGTGCCTACAATAGAGCCTAACTTCCTCACCAGTTTGTCCAGGCGTGAGACGTCCCTCTTCTTTATGCTGCCTCTCTAGCACACCACCGCGTAGAAGAGGTTTAGCAGCTTTACATTTCTTGGAGGCAGCATCACTGATGACACTAAGTGAGCAGAACACAAATCAGTTCTTATCAAGAGGGTTCATCAATGTCTTTACTGTCTCAGATGACTGCAGGAAAGACCAACGTCCTCATGTGTAATACTTTGCTAGGATTTTGTTTTACGCGAGGAAGGCAACATTGCCAAATGCACAAAAAGCATTTTTATAAAACTGCCAGGTCCAAGGCTAAGTTCACCTTATAAATCAATTTAAAACTAGGCGCAAATTTAGACACTTGCTGTCACTCACCAGTAACCATTCTTGGCTTATAAAAATGCCCTTTTTGAATATTCATGATCGAATCTCCATAAAAATTTGGCCATGTTCTTCAGAGACGTCTTTACTTTCAAACCACGAGAGAAGAACACAGAAAATACAACTTCAGTGAATGCATACTTGAATTATTCACATTTGATTTACTGACATTTGGAAAAGTTTAAGGAGTGGCCTTCGCTCATCCCCAAACAAGGCCTAATATTACTAAAATTAGTCAGTCATTGTCCAACCCGCTATATCCTAACACAGGGCCACGGGGGTCTGCAGGAGCTGATCCTAGTCAGCACAGGGCGCAAGGCAGGAAACAAACCCCGGGCTGGGTGCCAGCCAACCACACACTAGGGAAAATTTAGGATCGCCAATGCACCTAACTGGCATGTCCTTGGACTGTGGGAGGAAACCACTAAAATAAGTCTCAAACAAATAAATGATGTTTAAGTCCACAGCTAATGCAAATACATTTTTCAGCAAATTAGACAAACTATGATGCAGCAGTAGGTAGCATTGCTGTCACGTAGCTATGAGACTGGGTGGGTCACGTAACCTGAGTGGAGAATGCACATGGACCCCGTGGATTTAGTTCAGTTTCCTTCCCCAGTCTAAAGAACATGCAGGTTTGGAGAACTGGTGATGATAAATCAACCTCTGATACCTGTGGATGTGTGTGTGTGTGTATGTGTGTCTGTATACAGGTGCTGGTCATAAAATTAGAATATCATGACAAAGTTGATTTATTTCAGTAATTCCATTCAAAAAGCGAAACTTGTATATTAGATTCATTCATTACACACAGACTGATGTATTTCAAATGTTTATTTCTTTTAATGTTGATGATTATAACTGACAACTAATAAAAGTCCCAAATTCAGTATCTCGGAAAATTAGAATATCAATTAAGACCAATGCAAAAAAAGGATTTTTAGAAATGTTGGCCAACTGAAAGGTATGAACATGAAAAGTATGAGCATGTACAGCACTCAATATTTAGTTGGGGATCCTTTGGCCTGGATTACTGCAGCAATGCGGCGTGGCATGGAGTCGATCAGTCTGTGGCACTGCTCAGGTGTTATGAGAGCCCATGTTGCTCTGATAGTGGCCTTCAGCTCTTCTGAATTGTTGGGTCTGGCGTATTGCATCTTCCTCTTCACAATACCCCATAGATTTTCAATGGGGTTAAGGTCAAGTGAGTTTGCTGGCCAATCAAGAACAGGGATACCATGGTCCTTAAACCAGGTACTGGTAGCTTTGGCACTGTGTGCAGGTGCCAAGTCCTGTTGGAAAATGAAATCTGCATCTCCATAAAGTTCGTCAGCAGCAAGAAGCATGAAGTGCTCTAAAACTTCCTGGTAGACGGCTGCGTTGACCTTGGACCTCAGAAAACACAATGGACCAACACCAGCAGATGACATTGCACCCCAAACCATCACTGACTGTGGAAACTTTACACTGGACCTCAAGCAACGTGGATTCTGTGCCTCTCCTCTCTTCCTCCAGGCTCTGGGACCTTGATTTCCAAAGGAAATGCTAAATTTACTTTCATCAGAGAACATAAACTTTGGACCACTCAGCAGCAGTCCAAAGGTGAGACGCTTCTGACGCCGTCTCTTGTTCAAGAGTGGCTTGACACAAGGAATGTGACAGCTGAAACCCATGTCTTGCATACGTCTGTGTGTGGTGGTTCTTGAAGCACTGACTCCAGCTGCAGTCCACTCTTTGTGAATCTCCCCCACATTTTTGAATGGCTTTTGTTTCACAATCCTCTCCAGGGTGCGGTTATCCCTATTGCTTGTCCACTTTTTTCTACCACATCTTGTCCTTCCCTTCGCCTCTCTATTAATGTGCTTGGACACAGAGCTCTGTGAACAGCCAGCCTCTTTAGCAATGACCTTTTGTGTCTTGCCCTCCTTGTGCAAGGTGTCAATGGTCGTCTTTTGGACAACTGTCAAGTCAGCAGTCTTCTCCATGATTGTGTAGCCTACAGAACTTGACTGAGAGACCATTTAAAGGCTTTTGCAGGTGTTTGGAGTTAATTAGCTGATTAGAGTGTGGCACCAGGTGTCTTCAATATTGAACCTTTTCACAATATTCTAATTTTCCGAGATACTGAATTTGGGACTTTTATTAGTTGTCAGTTATAATCATCAACATTAAAAGAAATAAACATTTGAAATACATCAGTCTGTGTGTAATGAAGGAATATAATATACACGTTTCACTTTTTGAATGGAATTACTGAAATAAATCAACTTTGTCATGATATTCTAATTTTATGACCAGCACCTGTAAGTGTGACCGAGCTGCTGGGTGGAGAGGAGGATTTATTATGATTATTATTACTGAATTATTGTTTATTGAGTGGTTTATGGTGGTGATTGTGATGTCTACTGTGGCACAATATCAGAAAGAAGAAATTAAAATTATTTCTGGTACTTTTACCTGGTGTCTGGATGGTTTGTCTGTGGGTTACACGAGGCAACAGCGACCCCTAGTATTACAGCTGCTAATTAAGGAAAAAACAACAACTAAGGGGTCTGAGTCAAGTTAATTAAAACTAAGGCAAAAGAAGTTAATTAGCAGCCAAAACTGGTCACTAATGAAGAAGATGGTTAGAATGAAAACCTGCAGGCACTGCGGCCCACCAGCACTGGAGTTGGACACCCCTGCTGTAGATCATCCTGGTATAGCACCCGCTCAGCCCAAGGACACAGGGCATTACAGAGGATGGTGAAGTTGGCACAGAATATTACTATCACTCCTCTTCCTACTATATATTGCACAAGATTGACTTAGAAAGGCAAACAGGACTGTTAGCAACCTCAGACATCCTGCCCTGCCATTTTTCTCCCTTGTCAATCCTGGGCCATTAGCAAGTACACAGTTTTTATTATCAGGTCATACGGCTACTAAACAGCCACTCACACTGACAACTGCTTGAGTGGACCTGATGAATGTTTCTTTAACCTTTTACTTCAAAGTATGATGTTGTATTCATTTTTTAGTTTTAGTAGGACATTTGCAAGTAAGGGTTTCATTGTATTGTGGGTACACAAGAAACCTGAACTTGAGGGCACTGTAGTAGTTTTATAATTGCTGCACAGGTTACTGAAGGGCTAACTTCACTGTAGTTAAGAGTGGGCAGACAATGTGTTTCTAACTTTAATTGTTCCCTATGTGTTTTGTGAATTAAAGCTTTATTTTTGGACATTTTTTTCCGTTTCACTTTCGCAAATAGTGGCGAATTGAGGTTGACTCCAGTACTAAAATATAAACTCACTGAACAAATTATTAGGAACACTTGCACACCTGCTTATCTATTGAGTTATCTAATCAGCCAATCATGTGGCAGCAGCACAAAGTATAAAATCATGCAAGGCAGGGCCAGGAGTCTGAGTTCACGTTCACATCAGACAACATAACAGGGAAAAAAATGTGATCTCAAAGATTTCAACCGTGGCATGATTGTGGGCAATGTTCCCTCTAAGGAGTAGCATACAGAGTGCAAAAAACATTGTTTATGAGCGACATTTTGTTTAAGCCAAAAATTTATGAGCACCAACTCCGACGGTTGGAGTGAGCGATCGTGCGATAAGTACGAGCAACACCGTCGGAATGAGCAATCGTGCGGGAAGTATGAGCGACGCTCTGAATTCGTGTGAGCGATCGCTCACGCGCTCAGCTTAGAGGGAACATTGATTGTGGGTACCAGACTGGGTTGGTCTGAGTATTTCTATAACTGCTGATATCTTTGGATTTTCATGCACAAGTCTTTAGAGTTGACTAAAAACATCCAGTTAGCGACAGAATCTCAAAGGAATCTCCTAACATCTTGTGGAATAAAAGCCCACCCAGTATTAGAATTAGGGCATGTAAATCAGGGCAACTGTTTTTATAACATGTGGGTCACTTTGCATAACAGAAACTGAACTCTGAGTGCTGTCATACAGTCATGTGAAAAAGTCTGGGAACCCCTCTCAGCCTGCATAATAATTGACTCTCCTTTCAACAAAAAAGATAACAGTGGTCTGTCTTTCATTTTCTAGGAACGTCTGAGTGCTGGGGTGTTTTCCGAACAAAGATTTTTAGTGAAGCAGTATTTAGTTGTATGAAATTAAATCAAATGTGAAAAACTGGCTGTGCATAAATGTGGGTCCCCTTGTCATTTTGCTGATTTGAATGCCTGTCACTGCTCAATGCTGATTACTTACAACACCAAATTGGTTGGATTAGCTTGTTAAGCCTTGAACTTCATAGACAGGTGTGTCCAATCATGAGATATAAAGGGATTTAAGGTGGTCAATTACAAGTTGTGCTTCCTTCCCTTTGACTCTCCTCTGAAGAGTGACAGCATGGGATCATCAAAGCAACTCTCCAAAGATCTGAAAACAAAGATTGTTCAGTCTCCTGGTTTAGGGGAAGGCTACAAAAAGCCATCTCAGAGGTTTAAACTGTCAGTTTCTGTAACTGTAAGGAATGGAATCAAGAAATGGAAGGCCACAGGCACAGTTGCTGTTAAACCCAGCAGGTCTGGCAGGCCAAGAAAAATACAGGAGCGGCATATGAGCAGGATTGTGAGAATGGTGACAGACAACCCACAGATCACCTACAAAGACCTGCAAGAACATCTTGCTGCAGATGGTGTATCTGGACATCGTTCTACAACCTTTTGTCTTCACCCTTCAAGAATGTCTGTGAAACACAAATCTGATGCAAGTGCTGGTGGTACAGTAAGGAAGAGAAAAACCATCACCATTGAAAATAAAGTAGAAATAATAAAAAGGTCAGAAAGAGGTGAAACTCCATCATTCATTGGCAGAGCACTTGGTTACAGACGGTCAACAATAACATTTATTAAAGTAATGTACCTGTTCCGACTTACATACAAATTCAACTTAAGTACAAACCTACAGTCCCTATCTCGTACGTAACCTGGGGAATGCCTGTATTAGGAATTTGTTAGTTTCGCATACCCCTTGGGGTATACAGGAGCGGCATATGTTCAGGATTGTGAGACTGGTTACAGACAACCCACAGATCACCTCCAAAGACCTGCAAGAACATCTTGCTGCAGATGGTGTGTCTGTACATCGTTCTACAATTCAGTGCAATTTGCACAAAGAACATCTGTATGGCAGGGTGATGAGAAAGAAGTCCTTTCTGCACTCACGCCACAAACAGAGTCACTTTTTTGTATGTCAATGCTCATTTATATGTGGGAACTAAAACTGTGGATCAGCGAGGTAGCAGCACTAGCTACCATGCCAGCTCTATTACAATAAACATCCATCAATAAAATGCTTTCTAAAGCTGTGTATTACAGTTTTGTAGAATACCACATATGAACCAAAAGCATCCAGGGGGCCATGCTGGCCAGTACTTTTTCGTCCCTGCCCCAATGCAAGATAACAGCACTCAGTCTCTGCAATTACTTTGTACACTTTTAGTGTTGTCACCAAGACTCCAATAGTCTTCAAGGTTTATTGCCCCCTCGAGAAAGACTTTTAGAAGCTGCTTTTGCCTGGGGCACTTGGTGAGTAATGAGGCCTTGTCTGTTTTCCATTACTGTGCTTTGGGGGGCACAAGCACAAATGCCTGATGATTGAAAGGCAAAGAAAAAAGGGCAGTGGGGGAAATGAAAGTCAGGTGGTTTGACTAACTGGTTAAGAAAAGGGCTGTGTTCACATGAGAATATTGAAACCAATATAAAAGAGGAGGAGGAGGAAAAAGCGAACAGGGAGATTTATGGTGGTGCCAGCTTTCACTCACGACTTTGGGTTTTTTCATATTATGAGCAGGAAAAAGACCTCGGTGGTTTATAAAGTACCTTCAATATGGCCTTTTACAACCAGTCAACTTAATATAGTGTCTTTAATGCATGCATCATGACAAATCCAATTGTTTGGTATAGAATATCGAGTATGATATAATGTTTCAAAAGTCTTAATAAAAAAGGTTAACATTGGTAAAATTTACTGTTAAGCAAAATTATTTAGCCTGTTAACAAGCAGATCAACTGTACAAAATCAGAATTGAATGCATATTCAAATGACTAACGTGAACTGGGGAGTCTGAACAAGAACGTTCAACTTTAAGTCCAATGTCTTAGCGGCAAGGAAGCTACAAGATATTTTTTCCATAGTGCACATTGTTTACAATCTTAGTTTAAGTTGCTACTTCCATATTTTTAACATGACTTAAACAGACATAATTAACAGACTTGCTTAGGGTCACATCAGGAGACAATGCTAGGAATTCAACTGTACAACTTCAAAGCTGCATATCCTCAAAAGTCTTGCCTTCATTGAAAGTGACAAACATTCTAGAATCTATATCTATTTACATTTGTACAGTATACTGTATAGGAAATGGTCCTGAAAATATGGACGTGTTAGCTCATTAGGTTTCAGTTTTGTTTCAGTTTGCTAACTGTAGATTATTTTTGTACAAAATAATTTGTAAAACATTATTAACACACTGAACCCACACAACATACCGTACCTTATGCAAAAGCTTCATCAAGATGTAGCAAATAATGAAGAAGAGTCTTAACAAGGTTCATGAGGAACATGATAATGTAATAAGTAAAGAAACTTGCTCAGTACCCCCTCAAATAAGGATGACACCTGTCAAGTTTATCTCTGTGATCTTAGATGGCAAAGACTGCAAACCTTGAGCTATGGATCCTGGAGTTGTGAGAGAAAAAGGTTCCATCTGGGAGCCTTTCTGCAGATCTCCTTTCTTCTTCCATTCCTGCCTTTTGTCAGGTTCATCATTGACACGGTCACTCATAAAATGATGTGTTGCTTAACTAATCATGCAGTGATACAGGGGACAGTCTGTGGCTAGGGTCTCCCTGCTAATGATGATAATGATCTAGCCCAGGGGTGCCCAGACTTTTTCGGCTTGCGAGCTACTTTTAAAATGACCAGGTCGAAATGATCTACTTACATTAAAAATGCTATATATATATATACAGGCTAAGGATCTGCGCTGGTATCCCGAAGGTTGCCAGTTCGAATCCCTGACACTGCCAAAAAGAGATCCTACTCTGCTGGGCCCTTGAGCAAGGCCCTTAACCTGTAATTGCTCCAGAGGTGCTGTACAATGGCTGACTATGCGCTCTGACCCCAAGGGTCAGAGCTGGCATGGTAGCTAGTGCTGCTACCTCGCTGATCCACAGTTTTAGTTCCCACATCTAAATGAGCATTGGTATACAACAAGCAACTCTGTTTGTGGCGTGAGTGCAGAAAGGGCTTCTTTCTCATCACCCTGCCATACAGATAGATAGATAGATAGATAGATAGATAGATAGATAGATAGATAGATAGATAGATAGATAGATAGATAGATAGATAGATAGATAGATAGATAGATAGATAGATAGATAGATAGATAGATAGATAGATAGATAGATAGATAGATAGATAGATAGATAGATAGATAGATAGATAGATACTTTATTAATCCCAAGGGGAAATTCACTTACTTCAGCAGCATCTTACTGATACAAAAAACAATATTAAATTAAACATTGATAATAATGCAGGTAAAAATAGGCAATAACTTTATATAATGTTAATGATTACCCCCCCGGGTGGAATTGAAGAGTCACATAGTATGGTGGAGGAACGATCTCCTCAGTCTGTCAGTGGAGCAGGACGGTGACAGCAGTCTGTCGCTGAAGCTGCTCCTCTGTCTGGAGATGATCCTGTTTAGTGGATGCAGTGGATTTTCCATAATTGATAGGAGCCTGCTGAGCGCCCGTCGCTCTGCCACAGATATCAAACTGTCCAGCTCCATGCCAACAATAAAGCCTACCTTCCTCACCAGTTTGTCCAGGCGTCAGGCGTCTTTCTTCTTAATGCTGCCTCCCCAGCACACCACTGTGTAGAAGAGGGCGCTCGCCACAACCGTCTGATAGAACATCTGCAGCATCTTATTGAAGATGTTGAAGGACGCCAGCCTTCTAAGAAAGTATAACCGGCTCTGTCCTTTCTTACACAGAGCATCTGTTCTTTGTGCAAATTGCACTGAATTGTAGAACGATGTACAGATACACCATCTGCAGCAAGATGTTCTTGCAGGTCTTTGGGGGTGATCTGTGGGTTGTCTGTAACCAGTCTCACAATCTTGAACATATGCCGCTCCTGTATACCCCAAGGGGTATGCGAAAACTAACAAATTTCTAATACAGGCATTCCCCGGGTTACGTACGAGATGGGGACTGTAGGTTTGTACTTAAGTTGAATTTGTATGTAAGTTGGAACAGGTACATTACTTTAATAAATGTTATTGTTGACCGACTGTGACCAAGTGCTCTGCCAATGAATGATGGATTTCCACCTCTTTCTGACATTTTTATTATTTCTACTTTATTTTCAATGGTGATGGTTTTTCTCTTCCTTACTGTAGCACCAGCACTTGCATCAGATTTGTGTTTTACAGACATTCTTGAAGGGTAAAGACAAAAGGTTAAGATGAGCTCTTCTGTACAGCACTATACATGCTATCAGAGCAGATTAGGCACCAGTCGTCAACACGTCTGATGTATAGGGTGGTCAAGATCTAATTATGCAATTTTCATTACGCTATAACTTATTCAGTTTATTACATAGAAAATCACCTGAAAAATCCCAGACCATCGAGAAGTGTGCGAACTGACGACACGAAGAATCGTCTTCACGCCGAACTGGAATCGTCCCCGAATAAATCAAAGTCATCCAAACGATCTGGATCTGCAGAATTAGATCTGGACCACCCTGTACTGACAAGAAACAACTTCCTGCTATGTGTGTAACAGTAAGCCTGCTATTGAGAATGAATGGGGGCAGCGAGGGGCGGTTCATCACCAGCCCACCTCACAGTCACCTCCACTACAGTATGCTGCCTGCAGTGTCCCGCTGCACCACCATCCCCATTCAACACGCAGCCATTCGAGGCACACTACAATGCTACCCCCCACCTCCCCGTTCACCCCTCAATGGCCTCCGTTCAGCCACAACAGGGTCACCACTTGCAGTATTACCAGCCGCCCACCTAGAACGAATGGGGCAGCCGTGTGTGGTGGGCGGGCAGTGAAACCGATTGCCGCCGGGAGCTGCCCGACGGACACTACACTGCGCAAGCAGCGAAATTGACCCCCTCCAGCCTCTGTCCAGCCACCACTTTCAGCATCCCCGGGCCGAAGATGACAGAGCGGCAGTTACTGAGGCGCATGCGTCGCAGCTGCGGCCCCGTTTGTATGTCGTAGGTCGGATGTCCGTAACCTGGGGGCTACCTGTATATACTGAGTATACTTTATACATAAAATGTATGTTATCGTATACCTTGCATAACTGAATAACCCTTATAGCACAATAACAATTCAATAAATTTATGGTCACTACAGTATTTGGATGTAATAATCTTCATGTGGGGGAAAAGGCTGACTCCACTGTAGAGGAGTTTTAGGTGAAACAGTGTTGCAACCCTCAACATCTTCCCTAAATGGATAGCACTTAAATGTAGCGATTGGCTCAAGTAAAGCTGAGTCTTGAAATCGTCTGTCAAAGTCTGACAGGCAATTTTCAATCTGCTCTGTGTAGCATATGCTGTCAAGTTGCGCACACGCCTTCCATTGCGTCTCCAGCTCTGACGCGAGGTTTTGGATGTTCCCCAAATCAAGGCACTGCAGCTTTGAGGACAGATGTTGCATTTTTCATTTGAAAGCATTAACTGAGCTAATCATATTGACCATGGTTTTGTCTTTTCCTTGCAGCTGTAAATTAAGCTCATTCAACATGTTGGTCAGATCGGAAAAAAAATGCCAAGTCTATCGGCCATTGATCGTTATTAAGTTGCTTGTATTCTGCATGTTTAATGACAAGGAGAAACTCCTTTTTCTCCAGCAAGGGGTCTCGAAATCTCAGCAGGAATTTCTCCCTAGCCATCTGCCTCAACGAAGGCCTCTTTTATCATATCTCCATCTTGGAAGAACTTCTTATGCTTAATGATCGAGTGACTCACCCGGAACAATGCTTCGGTGTGTCTGCCTTTGCTTTTGAATTCAGACGAGTTAACTGTGATTTTAGTTCCCTCTCCTTTCTCTTTCTCAGATCGCTTTTCAGAAGGAAGTCAGTTTCGTAGTTTTTATGAACAGTTCGAAAGTGCCTTTCTACATTTTCCTTCTTTGAAATAGCAATGATAGATTGACAGATCAGACAAACGCACTTCGATTGTGACATTGTGAGAGAAGAAAAAATCCTCTTCCAATTCCACATCCAGCCCATATCCACAACCCCCCCTCACCCCCGCCTCCGCCACCCAACAAATATTTTTTTTAAATCCCTTCTTTAGTCGATATAAATTGGAAGGCTAACTAGATCACTTAGATAGCCGGAGGTTTGCAGTAGCTCGCGTGTATGATCGTGCGTGCGGGATGACCAGTGTGTTAGAAGAAAAGAGATCTCAGACTGGCCGCCCTGTATGTCAATCAAGTGGCAAATGCCACAGGGAGGATATATGATAGACTAACATTTAAAAAGAAAAAAAATTTGAATGCAAAGCGATCTACCTGCACTACCTTTCCGATCTACAGGTCGAACGTGGTATTGGGCACCCCTGATCTCGCCCTTTGTCAGGCAGGCCTACAGTGTGTCTCTGAACTGCTTCCTCTGTCCACCTAAGGAGCAGTTACAGGAATGGAATTTTAACTGTAATCACAAGGTTGATAATTTAGCTACTGCCTCACAGTATTACCTTGAGCAAGTCAATTAATTTCCCTGTGTTACAACTGAAAACATGGATGTAAGCAACCATAATGGAAACCAGTCTAGCATGTAATCCAGGATAAATGCATCAGCCAAACATGATACTGTATAATGATTACTGCCTGTCGTGGGCTATGTGACCGTAGAATATGCAAAATGATGTCTTTAATGCTAGTCGTCTTTGCCTTGCTGAGGAGGCTGACATAGATGTTCTGATCTTCCTAGTCGATACACACTCTCTGCCAAATACAAAATCCCCCAAGTATTTTTAAACTGACAATTGAATGTAACCATTCAGGAGAACAATGACACAAACTACCATATTAGCATATGCTCCTTCTCGAGGTCTGTCTGTCTGTCTGTCTGTCTGTCTGTCTGTCTGTCTGTCTGTCTGTCTATCTATCTATCTATCTATCTATCTATCTATCTATCTATCTATCTATCTATCTATCTATCTATCTATCTATCTATCTATCTATTGTCAGTTCAGCACTCCGGTTGGAATATGACCAAGCCGTGCAAGCTTACTGTTAAGAATGCAACGTATAGTTATACAGGAGAAAAGCAATCTTGCCTCAAATGAATGGCAACCTTTTGTAGGTCTATGAACTTAATTTAAACTTTAGGTTTACACGGTGCTCTGTTTCCATAGTACCTGCACTCATGAATATATCTGTATGTGTCAGTCGCTGAAATCCCCGCGCTTGGCACCGGCGAAGTACTGCTTTTAAATTTTTATTAAGAAGAAAAGAAAACCTTTTTAAATTGAGGTAAAATATACCACTAACAATTTGTTAAGGATCTGTTTTTTTGTGTAGCTGACTTCACACAGCCTCTCCGCTGTTTTATAAACGAACGTCATATAAGGTCTTCCTTTTTCGTTGCTTCGCCAACGGAAGCATCCTTTTTATTTAATTCTGTTTTTACGATTGTTCTGTTTGTATACCAGTTTGTCAGTTCAGCACTCCGGTTGTAATATGACCAAGCCGTGCAAGCACACTCTTGAGAATGCAACGTATAGTTATACAGGAGAAAAGCAATCTTGCCTGAAATCAATGGCAACCTTTTGTAGGTCTATGAACTTAATTTAAACTTTAGGTTTACACGGTGCTTTCTTTCCGAAGTACCTGCACTCATGAATATGTCTGTATGCGTCACTCGCTCAAATCCCCGCGGTTCGCACCGGCGAAGTTCTGCTTTTAAATTTTTATTAAGAAGAAAAGAAAACCTTTTAAAATTGAGGTAAAATATACCAATAACAGTTTGTTAAGGATCTGTTTTTTTGTGAAGCTGCCTTCACTCGAGTGATCTCTTCGAGCTTTAAGCCTGAGAAATCACCCCGTAAATGCACACGTTTAATTGCACATCTGTTAATATGTATGCTTACACAGTATTAAAAGACACTCAACAATTACACAGTATTAAAAGACACTCAACAATTAACGTCATTTACCTTCGTTCCCGCGCTTGACTCGTGCTGTAAATGTCTTCCTTGTTTTCACTTCACGTGATTACGTAGGAGGCGTAATACGTGATGACGCGATACGTGACTCCACCTCCTCCATTAGAGTATATGGACAAAAAACAGGTTCCAGTTATGACCATTACACGTAGAATTTCGAAATGAAACCTGCCTAACTTTTGTAAGTAAGCTGTAAGGAATGAGCCTGCCAAATTTCAGCCTTCTACCTATACGGGAAGTTGGACAATTAGTGATGAGTGCGTCAGTCAGTCAGTGAGTCAGTCAGTCAGTGAGGGCTTTGCCTTTTATTAGTATAGATTATTTTACACTCCCTTCCTTTCAAAGATCCAAGAGGACAGTGGGAAAAGGATCTCTCACTCAACATCTCAGAAAAGGAGTGGAAGGCAGGAATGCAGAGAATTCACTCGAGCTCCATATGCACAAAGCATACAATTATTCAACTCAAAATTATATATCGAGCACATCTGTCTCGCTTAAAACTGTCCAAAATGTTGCCAGGGCAAGATCCAACCTGTGAACATTGCAATCGAGCTCCAGCCTCACTGGGTCACATGTTTTGGGCCTGCACCAAATTAACATCATTCTGGACCAAAATTTTGAAGTGCCTTTCAGACAGCCTTGGAGTCACAATCCCTCCTAACCCACTAACAGCTGTGTTTGGTGGTCTCACAGATGGGCTTAAAGTGGAGAAGGACAAACAAACTGTGATCGCCTTCACTTCACTATTGGCACGCAGACTTATTTTGCTAAAGTGGAAGAATCCTAACTCTCCTCTTTTAAGTCAATGGGTAACTGATGTTTTATATTATTTGAAATTGAGAAAAAATCAAATTCTCACTTAGAGAATCTGTGCAGAACTTTTTCAAAACCTGGCAGGATCTCATCAATAATATTTTAGAATAAACTCTGAGGAAGTAGATTCTCTTCCCATTTCTTTTTCTTTTCCATTTATCTTGAGCCGCCTATTAAACTCATCAATTTACTTATTTTTACTAGCTTTAAGTTTTACTCTGCTGGCCACGCTCTCTTTCTCAGGGATGGGGGTTGACTTTTTTTCAATCCTATTTTTTGTAAAAATTGATCTATTTTTATGGAATGATGACAATAAAATCAATAAAATAAAAAAAAAAGAAAATAGTTGATCCATTTACTCTGATCCTACCCTCTATATTCTTTTGAATTATACGAACACAGATTTTTTTCGGTAACAACAACACAAGGGCAGATCAGGCAGTCAAGAATACAGAACCAATTCTTTAGTCTTCTCTGTTTCGGGTCATGAACGTCTGAGGCAGAACACTGTTAGCAGTGGTGTTATTTTACCTTTTTTTACTATCATCCCGAGGTATCCTGTATTTACTGAACCCGAGGGACTTTAATTCAAGTAAATGCAAGTATATACAGGCATGAGTACCAGAAAAAGGGCTCAGAAAGAAATAGAAAAGACAGCTAAAGCTTCATCTAAGTCTAAACAGGCCTCAAGTTCCAGGTACGGCCTTCCAGAGACTGACCTGGAACAGACAGGCAAAAGAATAGATCTCCAGGGACTTGACGCTGCAACATTGGCTCCAGCCGAGAGCGAAACTGCAAGTGAGTCGGGCCCAGAGAACTCATCAGTTACAGAAGGTACTGTACAATGGAACGGAGCATGGCCTTACTATCCCTGCTGTCAACTACCCCACGCGAGTCAATGGCACTGACTCCAACTCGGCTTCCTAATCTGCCTGTGGAGCACGGAGAAGAACGAAACGAACAGTCCGAAGTGAAGGTAACAATCATCACAATGATTACCATAATAACTACTGCTCTCAGCGGGGACATAAAGGTTATAAGGAAAGACATAAATGATATAACCAAGACAAACAAGAAACTGGTTCAGGATAATAAAGACAGGAGACACGTTTAAGTAATCCTTTTGAGGCAACTTTTAAAGGCATGCTAGAGAAATTCAGGAAAAAATAAAGGAAATGCGAGTAAGTTTGAGAATAAATTTAGAGCACTTGGTGCTCAGCTTGAAGACATTAAGCAATCATTCACAACTCGCATTGAAATAGTTGAACCATTGGAGTCTACCGCTGACAGAAAAGCAATGGCTTCAAATTCCAAATGCCAAGTGCTTGGTGACCCTACGATGACTTAAAGCAGAAGGTGGCATGGCTCTACCTAACTTTCAAATTTATTATTGGGCGGCAAATATACAAGCTATAAAAACCGGGACATTGACACAAACAGATAAACATACACAGGCTTGGTCTGCAATAGAAATAAAATCCTGCAGTACTTCTTTATATTCCTTGCTTTGTGCCCCAATAAATACCAGTTATCGCCAATATACTAAGAACCCAGTGGCGGGCCGTCAGGGCCTTCAAGGCCTTCTCTGCTGGCCTAAAAAAATATCTGAATCACAAACTGATGTTAATTATATTTTGTCCATGAATACTTATTAAATAATTCCAAATAGTCTGTCCGCTTCCTTTCATAGCTTTTCCGACGGCTGTGCTGCTTCCAGACATGTATTTTCGTATTAAAGCATTTAACCAATCACATTTCAGCCATCATTTGTTGCCAGGCAGGGTCAAAGAAGTCTGCCCGGAGGCCTTCACAATCCGTTCTGCAGGCCCTCTAACACAAAATAAATGTCGATTAAACTGTTGCTTCAACCAATCAGATTTTGAGTTGGTTTCACTAGGGCCCTCTAGCAGGCGTACGGCAACGTCACCGTATTCAGACCCATTGATTGAATAGGATGGTGTAATATAAAAATCTGAATGAGAGCATCATGGGGCAGCTGTACACATTGGAATGTTTGGCGGTGAGCATTCCCGTGTCCACTGCTTCTGTCGAGCGCACATTTTCAGCCCTAAAGCGAATTAAAACTTATGCCAGAAATACGACAGGGCAGGTTCGACTTTCAGCATTAGCTTCGATGGCGATAGAAAGGGACTTCGTGATGGAACTGAAGCGCACGGATAATCTGTACGACAGGGTAATTGAACTATTTTTGAGGAAAGAGAGGAGGATGGATTTTGTTTACAAATAATCTGAATTTTTGGTGAGTAAAATGTTGTGATTTTCCTAAGTAATATTGCAAGTTTATGAGTTATTATTGATGTTTTTTATGTGTGTCGCGGGCTGTAGCTGCAGTAGAAAGGAACTTGTTCACCCCTGGTTTGTCTATTCAATAAAGGCATTTATCGTGGCTAAAGGAGTTATCTATCTGCGATGCAATGGCTCTTTATACTGTATTTCTGCAAATTAAGATGGTTTTTATAACCATAAATTAGTTTTTGAGGGGCGGCTTGATTCAGACGGAGCACTACTGAAGGCCTAGGTGTGAAATGCACGGTCCGCCACTGTAAGAAACCAATTGTCCTTCATTCACTCAGAATATAGAACCAATGCAGGAAGCACTTCAAGATAGAGAAGCTTTAATCTTTAGCACCTCTACATGATAACCACCTTTTTCAGCCATCTCAAACCTATACAGTTTTTAATGTTTGGAAAAGTATGGGATTAAATCACTTAGAGATTTGCACATAGATAATGTCTTTGCATCCTATGAACAATTACACTCAAAATTTAGGTTCCCATCAACACAATTTTTACGCTAACTCCAAATCAGAAACTTTACTAAACAAAATCTACCCAATTTTCCTCACCTCCATCACCACCTTTCTATCCATCCATCCATCCATTATCCAACCCGCTACAGTATATCCTAACTACAGGGTCACGGGGGGTCTGCTGGAGCCAATCCCAGCCAACACAGGGAGCAAGGACCACTTTTCTATTCCAGAAGAAATATTGATCACTCTTGATGACTCAGACAGCATCTCTATAATATATACAAATATTTTAAAGTCCCTTCCTTTCAAAGATTACAGAGCACAGTTGGAAAAGAAGTGATAGGCAGTGACACACAGAATTCACTCGAGCTGCATATGCGCCAAGCTTAAAATCCTTTACTGAGAACATCTATCTCGTTTAAAATTGTCCAAAATGTTTCCAGGGTGAGATCCATCCTGTGAACGTTGCAATTGCTAGGTCACATGTTTTGGGCCTTCACCAAATTAACATCATTCTGGACAAAAAAATGTTAAATGTCTACTTGGTGACACAATCACTCCCACAGCTGTGTTTGGTGGACTCCCAGATGGACTTAAAGTGGAGAAGAACAAACAAACTAGAATTGCCTTTATTACACTACTAGTACCCAGACGTATCTTGCTTAATTGGAAGAATCCTAACCCACCTCTTTTAAGTCAGTAGGTAACTGATGTTAAATATTATATGAAATAATAGAGGATCTGTGCAGAACTTTTTAAAAACTTGACAGGATCTGATCAGTAATATTTTAGATTAAGCTTTTACACTGGGGGAATAGGATTCTCCTCCCTCTTTGCTACTCTTAAAAGTTTTACTCTGGCTGTTGGCCTTCCTGTCTTTCTCTTGTGTGGAGGTTGAACTGAATTAAGTTTTGTTAAGTTTTACTTTTTTGAACGAAATGTTCCTTGCATTTAATAAATTCAATCAAAAAAAAAAAATACAGAGTCCATGTGTTAAAATTAAGGCTGACTGGTATGCAGAGTGCGCCAAAGTAAAATCCTCATGACAGATCAAGGGGGTGTTACTCAAGACCAACTCATTAACTTTGAAACAAATTCTTTTGACTTTTCAAATTCCACCTCAATTAGCCATTTTTCTTTATACATAGCAGCTTTGCTTTGTTAAGGTAGAATTGTGTTGCTCAACTCACCCACAGCTGGTTTCCAACAAGCTGTCCCCAACCTGGAGAGAAGCCATGCCGAAGTCTGCTATTCTGATGTTGTTCTTCTCGTCCAGCAACAAATTCTCTGGCTTCAAGTCTCTGTGACTGTGGAGAAGATGAGGAAAAGATATTCATTTAGTCACACACTTTATTAGGAGTTTAGTGGTCAGTAGGATAATATCAAGCAGAGGGCAAATATAAAGTGTACCCCCAAAATGGAGTACAAGATGAGCATCCCTCATTCCCAAGAATTATGGGCCACTACTAATATGTAGCACAAGCTCAGAGAATACAAGATGCTCGGAAAAAAACTTCAAGAAGACCAAATGCATTATAGGACTGTTAGAGACTGTAAAAGAGAAAAAAAAATTGTGGTCATCATGAATAATTCTGGTCACCCCCTGTATGACACAATATCCTTTAGCATCTTTAGTTTATTCCACCAGTGTGCTAGGAGGCACTTCTGAAGCTCAATATCCACTGGGCTGTAAAGTATCTTGTCCCAGAGTGGTGGCTCTGAGGCTAGGGATATGCCCTGGCAATCGGAAGGTTGCCGGTTCGAATCCCGTAAATGCCAAAAGGTACTCTGCTCTGTTGGGCCCTTCAGCAAGGCCCTTAACCTGCAATTGCTGAGCGCTTTGAGTAATGAGAAAAGCGCTATATAAATGCAAAGAATTATTATTATTATCTATCTATCTATCTATCTATCTATCTATCTATCTATCTATCTATCTATCTATCTATCTATCTATCTATCTATCTATCTATCTATCTATCTATCTATCTATCTATCATACATCCATCCATCAATCCATTATCCAAATCGCTATATCCTATCTACAGGGTCACGGGGGTCTGCTGGAGCCAATCCCAGCCAACACAGGACGCAAGGCAGGAAACAAACCTCGGGCAGGGCGCCAGCCCACCGCAGATCTTACATACAGTAATTCCTTTGGTTGAACTGTGGTTAAACTGTGTATGGAGGGGAATAATTATATCAAAACTGTGAAGAGATGGGAGATAAAAGAAGGTTTGCATGGAGATCGCATTTGTTTATTTCTCAAGTCATTAGTAGTAGTAGGTTATGTTGAGGCAGTAAAGGCAAACATTGAAAAGTAACTTCAATTGAATTGGACTGGAAAAAAAGTCTGTGCATCCCAGGCTGCCTAACAGTGTAACATGTTATTGCACAAGTTTGAATTTATTGTTGTGTGTTCTTACTTGCACAGCTGCCACAGACGAGTGTCAGTAATAGGATGTCAAGTCAAGTCAAGTTGGGGAGCCTGCACTGGTACAGTGTGTTGCTGCACCCACTACACGATGAAACAACTCAGAATCCCGGTTGGCAACCCCCCCAGGCAGACACGCAGTCCAGTCCCACCCTCCGAAAATGACCCTCTTTCTGCCGTAGCCAGGTGTTACGTGGGCGATCCCTTGGCCTGATCCAGCAACTTGGGTCCCCAACAATGAGGATCCTATGAGCTGGATCACCCTCGGGGGAAACACACTACATAGCCGTAGTGCCGTAACTGACGCTCCCTCAAAATGAAGGTAATGTGCTTCATTCGGGACTCTATGAGCAACACAAAGTCAAACCAACAGTACCCAAGGATTTTCTGGAGAGACACAGTACCAAAGGAGTCCAGCCTTCATCTCAGGTCACTGGGATAGCGTCCATGTCACACAACCATATAGCAAGACGGGAAGCACCAGGACTCTAAAGACTTAGACCTTCTAAGTCACACCTGGACAAACTGGTGAGGAAGGCAGGCTCTATTGTTGGCATGGAGCTGGACAGCTTGACATCTGTGGCAGAGCGATGGGCGCTCAGCAGGCTCCTATCAATTATGGAGTATCCACTGCATCCACTAAACAGTATCATCTCCAGACAGAAGAGCAGCTTCAGCGACAGACTGCTGTCACCGTCCTGCTCCACTGACAGACTGAGAAGATCGTTCCTCCCCCAATCTATGCGACTCTTCAATTCCACCCAGGGGGGTAAACGTTAACATTTAACATTATACATAGTTATTGTCTGTTTTTTTTCCTGCATTATTATCAATCTTTAATTTAATATTGTTTATTGTATCAGTATGCTGCTGCTGGAGTATGTGAATTTCCCCTTGGGATTAATAAAGTATCTATCTATCTATCTATCTATCTATCTATCTATCTATCTATCTATCTATCTATCTATCTATCTATCTATCTATCTATCTATCTATCTATCTATCTATCTATCTATCTATCTATCTATCTATCTATTATCCAACCCGCTATATCCTAACTACAGGGTCACGGGGGTCTGCTGGAGCCAATCCCAGCCAACACAGGACGCAAGGCAGGAAACAAACCTCAGGCAAGGCTCCAGCTCACCGCAGATCTTACATACAGTAATTCCTTTCAAATCTTTATATCAATCATACAGTACATTTCATATTTATTTGTTCAATAGAGCTTTTCATACCTATCTACCTACCTACCTATAAAGTGCCTTTCATTATCTACACCTTTGTAGGGCTTTTCCATAGCCAGTTTATATAGTGCCCTTCATATATGTTATATAGTGAATTTCACAAATATCCTATAATACCTTTTTCATCTATGATATGCATCATATAATGCAGGAGTCTCCAACACGTTGCTTGCGAGCTACCAGTAGCTCACCACTCCTTTCCAAGTAGCTCGCCAAATTGTTAATGAATCCTACATAAATTTGAAAACTTGATGAGTCAAATTATGGATGGGCGATCTTTAAAAAAAATCACATCACGATCCACAATCTGAATTGCAATCTATCTTTTCAGTGTGGCATACGCTTAAGAGAATATCCGGACTCAAAATCATCAAGACCTAAGTAACACTTTATTTTAAATATCAAACAAAGTTGAATTCAGTTGTTCTCTCGTTCGCTAGCTAAGCGGAGATAAGAAACATGCCCCGAAGCTGGCGAGTGAATGAGGAGAGCGTCCCCTCCCATCGGCCCACTGTGTGTTTCTTGGGTTCACGCACATAAATCGGTACTGCAAGGAACTATGATACATAGTTGAGAGAAGTCGCAAAATCATCCGGAATGTTCAAGCAAATTATAGAAAAAAACCTGATCTAAATCAGTTAAGTAGTTCTCTCGTGAAAAATGGACAGACATACAGACAGAGAGACATTGGATTTTATATATTATATATTAGTAAACCTTCAAAATAATGTGCAGTTAAAGTCTCAAAGTCTCAGCATTTCTGGAGCTTAGTAGAGCCACATAACTATAAGAATCTTCACCAAGCAGCTCTGAAAATGTCTGCTTTGTTTGGATCTCCATACCTCTGAATGTCATGAAATCAAATTTCAGAACAAGACTGACAGACGGACATTTAAATGACTCCAGAAGAGTGAACCTCAGGGGCTCCACTCCACCGGACACCTCAGTGCCAGTCATCTGACTAACTAAATAACACATCACACAAGCAACTGGACCTGTGAATAAAGTGACACAGTGACATGTGACAAAATGACAAATGAATAAGTCATATCTGTGTGTTTGGCATTGCATTGTTTTGTTTTGACAGCATTCGTGTTTTAATTCAATAGTGTGAGATATACTAGAAAATGCATACAGACATACAAAATGCACTTGCAGGTGAACTAAATATTTTTTTGTGATGTTTTAATGCAAAATGTGAGTTGTGGACACCAACATTTTGTAAATGTTCAGGCAAAACAAGCTTATTCAGTTTGAAATAAGCTATGAGAAGAAACGTTAGAAAACACGAGTAGTGCCGATCAAGACAAGCAGCAAGCAGCTGCCCCCTCCACACACAAGAGATGCATAGTGGACTACAGGGTGAAAAACGTGCTTTGATGTGCTGGAGGCCTTATACTTTACCCCCCAAAAGGAGCTGCCCCCTTGTTTCGATGCACACTGGATGCTTCAAGAGAGAAGTGGCAGAAAAGTGTACTTACCATGGAGGTGCGTAATTGAGCAGCACACCAGGAAGGCTGAAGTAACACGGGGGGATTCTGGAGTTATCTGTTAATTGCTTTAGAACTGTTCTGGTATCAGTATTGAGGTCCGAGAGCTGGTATCAATACCAAAGTCAAAATTCTTGTACCAATCAAACAATAGGAACACACACAAACACACGCTTGACATCCATCCATCCATTTTCCAACCCGCTGAATCCAAACACAGGGTCACGGGGATCTGCTGGAGCCAATCCCAGCCAACACAGGGCACAAGGCAGGGAACCAATCCTGGGCAGGGTGCCAACCCACCGCAGGACACACACAAACACACCCACACACCAAGCACACACTAGGGCCAATTTAGAATCACCAATCCACCTAACCTGCATGTCTTTGGACTGTGGGAGGAAACCGGAGAACACGGGAGAAACACGGGGATTTCATGCAAACTCCACGCAGGGAGGACCCGGGAAGCGAACCTTAACTGCGAGGCAGCAGAACTACCACTGCTCCACTGTGCCGCCCCCACGCTTAACATAACATTCCTAAATTCAAATTGGTGTAAACTTTGCCTGAAGCCCATCCTAGAAAAAGCAGGCTCAAGATAAGAACCACCCTGCACTGGGCGCCAGTCGGGTGCAAGGCCCACTCAGTCATACAAGGCCAATCAGGAGTTGCCAATTAGCCTAAAATGCATGTATTTGAGATGTGGTAAGTCTTTGAATCCAGTAGAGGAATTCAAAGAGACAAAAAGGAGAACATGCCATCTCCACACAGACAATGACCTTTGTGCCAACCACATGGCACACAGCATGCGTTTAATGCAAAGTAATTATATAATCACTCACCAATAACAGCATCATCACTGTATACTGTAATTACTGTGCTGTGCCACACACACAGTGTTGTTGCTTCATAATTACCAGGCAATAATACTACACTTAAAGTGCCAGCATTTTAAAGCAAATCTGATTTTTTTTCTCAATACTATTGAAAATTCACCAGAAGCAGTCTTCTTCAGCACCACGCCGAGTCATTTCATGTTTCCATGTTTGGGTATCTTCACACCTACTTAGTGGTTCAGTGCTGACGCAAAGCCAGAAAATAAGTTTTAACACATTGGTCCAAGCCGCTGTGTTTTTATTTCCTGTTCTTTTCCCTGCTTCAAACAAGGAGAAGAAAAAGGAGCTAACAGAGGAAAGGGGAAGGGAATTTGCTGATCATCTAAAGCTCTTTAAGGAAAGCCAGGAGTTAATAGATAAGTAAACTGCCCTGTGTGGTGCGGAGGCCGAGCTGAGAGGTGAAACAGGTTCCAGAGTCATTACTGGCAACTGATACAAATGCTTCCAAGTGCAGCCAATCGAGAGGGCTAAAGAGAGCCAGCTGCCTGCTTGTGGTTCTTTGCTGTGCTCCTTGAAACTGCCATACCTAGGATGACGAGGAAGCTTGTGTCTTTTTCTTGGTTTATTTATACATTACATTTATTATTCAATTGCTGCTTATAATTGACAAGTTTCAGGGTCAGCACCTTTAACTGTGCAAACCATCTTAGTCCAGTAACTAATACATAGCATTACGTCCTCATTTCTACAGCACATCCCGCGCCACTTACAAATTTAGTACCTTGTTCTGGGTCAAATCATCAGGTTCCTTTTGATTCATTCTAAATACACTGGACAACAACGATTTTGTCCCAAAGACTGTGATGGTTGCTCTAATCATACATGATAAGGCTGAATCCAGATATGAAGTCAGATTTGTTTCTCTCATCATTAGTGTCACTGCAGTATAAAGATATTAATAAACTGTATCCTTCAATAAGGGCGCGCACAAAAAGGCGAGCTTCAAAAGGGCGACCTCAATTGAGCAAATGTTTTATTATTCTTGCTTTCGCCTTTTTATACGTTCAATCATTGCCTTTATCTAATAAATTTTCTGTAATAATTTTGTTGCGTTTGCCTTTATTCGCCGCACCAACTTGAGGTTGCCCTTTTGAAGCTCGCCTTTTTGTGCGCACCTTTATTGAATAGAACCATTAATAAACTAGGGGGTTTGCTCACTGCTCGCTTTGCTAGCCAAGACCTGGGCTACGTGCCAGCCACTTCACGTCTCTGCCACTCACACTATGAAGTGGGGGGCTGAACGCACCCCAAGGAGACGCAGTCGCTCCTCCCAAACCCCATCTTAAACGGTGATACAATGGGAAACAAATATAGTTTGTTGTTTTACCTCCTCTTTGCTCGATCAGCTGCTGCTGCTGCCGTGTGATCTGCATCTCACGAGGCGCTTCGCACATTTAAAAGCCTGTCCAGCAGCCTTCCTACTCTTTATCTTTTATTTCCAGCCCCGGGCGTAGTTAAATCTCGTCTCGCGGGATGCGAGTTCTTGATATTTTTTAGTTTATAATTTAAAAACAGAATAAGAATCTGAAAAATCTAACAACCTCACATTAAAGTTCGATAAATTCTGAAAAGAATGATACCAAGCATATATATGTAGGTTTTAAAATAAGCCTGATTTAAAGCATGACAAAAAATGTGACATAAAATCATTGCACTTTTAGGCTTATGATTTTATATATATATATATATATATATATACTATATATATATATAAATAAATATTTTCTGCGGTGGGTTGGCACCCTGCCCAGGATTGTTTCCTGCCTTGTGCCCTGTGTTGGCTGGGATTGGCTCCAGCAGACCCCCGTGACCCTGTGTTCGGATTCAGCGGGCTGGAAAATGGATGGATGGATAAATATTTTTCAGATATTATTCACTATTACATTACATATTTATTAAATTTAAATATACAAACTCAAGGTGAAAGAATACAAGGTGGATCAGCTGTGCCTTGTTCATTGACTCCTCAAAAGTCAGCTTGAAAGCTGTCCTTCTCCATAATGAAATTCATTTCCTTTTGTATCTCAGAGCACATTCTAAAATGAAGGAGTCGTAAGAGAACACAAAGTTACTTTTTAGATCTGAAGATGATTGCACTTCTGCTTGGCTTGCAGCTTGCTTATACCAGATCCTGTTGTTTTTTGTTTGAGTGGAACAGAGTGGACAAGAACCACCACGAAGGTCAGAAACAGTGGACAAAATGTGCCTCAATTGTTCCAGGAAAGAAAAATGTGATAAACAGTCCACATGTTGACCTTCCTCCTGTGCATTTCAAATTTGGACTTATGAAAAACTTTCCTAAAGTAATGGATAAAACACAAGCTGGACTCATGTACTTGAAAAATAAATGTTCCTGTATCAGTGATGCCAAGATTAAGAAAGGCACTGTGGTAAGCAGCCCGGACACAGACAGGCAGACATTGATGGTCCAAACCCAAACACACATTTATTGTACATTTTCTATTTACAATTGTGTGCCCCTGCACCAATCACCCTTAGTCCTGGCCTCTTTCTTCGATGCCTGTCTTTCTGATCGCCTCCACTCCTCTCTTCCGAGCTACGTCCACTTCCACCTGACTCCAGCTATCGAATGGAGGGAGGTGGCCCCTTTTATGTTCACCCGCATGTGCTCCAGGTGCCTCCCGATGAACTCCCGCTGGCACTTTCTGGAGTGGTGGAAGTGCCGGCTTAGCACCCGGAAGCACTCCGAGTGTCCCTGGTATTCCTTCAGGCATCCGGGCGCCCCCTGGTGGTGACCACGGGACCCTATAGAGTTGATCTTCCATGCTCTGTTCCCGTGGTCCCCATACCAACCAGGGCGGCTGCCCCCTTGTGGTCCGGAGGAGGTGTAAACTCTCTTCCGGTCCTTCCTGGGTACCACCCCCAGCCGCTCGCCGCAGCACTTACACAGGTCTTCAGATCAGATAAGTGTTAAAAGATCAGAGATTTGACGAAAAGGTGAATGAAGTTGATAAACTTGCTTGGCAGAGCTTCGAAAGTGTTGTTCATTGTTCATTCTATCCCATTCCATGTGGGTTTCCTTCTCGGTAATTTAGTTTTCTTTATACACTCGTAAAGACCTATGGGTTAGGTTTATTGGCATTCCAGACGGGGCCTTTACTGCTGAGAATATACTGCTAACCCTAACCCTGAAACCTTTATTGCAGAGAATGTGGTCAGTGTGCTCCTTACACTACTATATGTAGCCTCTTGTTTGTAAATTTCATTCGGCTTCACCATTTTCACTCACAAATATCACTGTAGTGTTAACATTACCTGCTATTAGCTAAAGTTTGTGAGCCCATCCAGGAGTTTTACCTGTAAAAATAATTTATTTAGTCTCCATATAACCTCTGTGTAAAGAGCCTTCATCAACATGACTGGGCACAAGACACAAACTAATTCCAGACAGGGTACAAGTTCATCATGGCGCTGACTTATACACACATTTATATGTTAACTCAGTAGAATTTATATATATTGTGAATATTGTTTGTTCTAGGGCGGCACGGTGGCGCAGTGTGTAGCGCTGTTGCCTTGCAGTTAGGAGACCTGGGTTTGCTTCCCGGGTCCTCCCTGCGTGGAGTTTGCATGTTCTCCCCGTGTCTGCGTGGGTTTCCTCCGGGCGCTCCGGTTTCCTCCCACAGTCCAAAGACATGCAGGTTAGGTGGATTGGAGATTCTAAATTGTCCTTGGTGTGTGGGTGTGTTTGTGTGTGTCCTGCGGTGAGTTGGCACCCTGCCCAGGATTGTTTCCTGCCTTGTGCCCTGTGTTGGCTGGGATTGGCTTCAGCAGACCCCCGTGACCCTGTGTTCGGATTCAGCGGGTTGGAAAATGGATGGATGAATGGATGTATATTTCTGGAGATGTGAGTTGAAAGAAGGACTCCACAATTAATCATATATTAATCAGGATTATGATTATGATTGCCTTGATAACTTACTCATAGAAAGTGACCATCCGATCTCTGAGGGAGGTTGGGAGTGTGTGCTGATAGCGCGTTGCCTCAGAGAAATCTTAGGTTTCATTTACAAATATGATTGCACTCCAATCTCCAAGGGGACAGCAATCCCGCTGTTCAATTCTATTCACATATATGACTCACACTACCTTCTTCAAGGGGGGCCTTCCCCCCATCTATTCAATTTCATATTGAAATACTGTATAAACATGTTCTGATTTCATAGGGGGAAAGGGGAAGGATCCACTCACTACTGCCTAGGGAAGCCATGTGCCCTTGAGTCAGTCCTGCACGTTCAATGTGTCTTCCTCTGTCCTCCTTTCCTGCCTATTCAGGTATCTGGCAACTTTATTAAAGGGGGAAAACATTAAACTGATGAAAAAGTGACAACATATTGGACAGATATGCAAGTTAAAATTTCACTGTACTCTGTATACACAACAATAACAACAGGACAGCTACTACTACCATATGAGCTCAAGTGGATCAGTTCAACCTACCACTGTAAACCATACAGAAATATGAAGTTAAACCATTAATTTGGAATTATGTTCATTATAGATCGAAACTGTATAAAAATCACAAAGTTGCTATTTAAATTCTACTTCCTATACACTCATTAAGAAACAATGCACTTTTTGGGGTTCACACAGCATAGATTTTTTTATAAACAACTACATTTTACTTTAAAACGGTATTCAGTATTGAATGGAGTCACGGTGGTTTAGTTTCATCAGACCTCTTACACTAGCTTTAGCTTTGTTCAGTTAATTCTGCCTGCAAACCCTTGTAAATGCAATCAGAGCAATATATCATTCTATGACAGGGGCCCAAAATACTTAAGATGCTGTATATTGGAAGGAAAACTATGAAACATAAACAGAAGCAATAATACATTAGCACAAAGAGGAGAAAGCCCTTCAGGTTTAACTTATTTATTTAGTTATTCGTATTACATTCGCTGCAGTTTCAGCAGTTGGACAAATGGACAGCTCCCATGAGAAAGCAGCAGTTCTGTCAAGAGTGCCTTAAGGAAGGAATAAAATCCAAACAAGTAACTGTACATGTTAAATTGACAAAATGGATCCAGACAATCAAAAAAAAAAAATGTAGCCATCTCTAGGGCTAATATCTCCAGCCACCTATGGAATTTGTATTTACTGCATTTTTATCGTACTATTCAACTTGTGGTATAACTTGGGGGGTAAACGTTAACATTATACAAAGTTACTGTCTGTTATACCTGCATTGTTATCAATTTAATTTAATATTGTTCTGTGTTCAGTATGCTGCAGCTGGAGTATGTGAATTTCCCCTTAGACAGACAGACAGACAGACAGACAGACAGACAGACAGACAGACAGACAGACAGACAGACAGACAGACAGACAGATAGATAGATAGATAGATAGATAGATAGATAGATAGATAGATTGAAAGGTACTATATAACACAAGTAGATAGATAGATAGATAGATAGATAGATAGATAGATAGATAGATAGATAGATAGATAGATAGATAGATAGATAGATAGATAGATAGATAGATAGATAGATAGGGATTACTAAAGTATCTATCTATCTATCTATCTATCTATCTATCTATCTATCTATCTATCTATCTATCTATCTATCTATTTGTGTTATATAGTGCCTATCTATCTATCTATCTATCTATCTATCTATCTATCTATCTATCTATCTATCTATCTATCTATCTATCTATCTATCTATCTATCTATCTATCTATCTATCTATCTATCTATCTATCTATCTATTTGTGTTATATAGTGCCTATCTATCTATCTATCTATCTATCTATCTATCTATCTATCTATCTATCTATCTATCTATCTATCTATCTATCTATCTATCTATCTATCTATCTATCTATCTATCTATTTGTGTTATATAGTGCCTATCTATCTATCTATCTATCTATCTATCTATCTATCTATCTATCTATCTATCTATCTATCTATCTATCTATCTATCTATCTATCTATCTATCTATCTATCTACTTGTGTTATATAGTGCCTTTCTATCTATCTATCTATCTATCTATCTATCTATCTATCTATCTATCTATCTATCTATCTATCTATCTATCTATCTATCTATCTATCTATCTATCTATCTATTTGTGTTATATAGTGCCTATCTATCTATCTATCTATCTATCTATCTATCTATCTATCTATCTATCTATCTATCTATCTATCTATTTGTGTTATATAGTGCCTATCTATCTATCTATCTATCTATCTATCTATCTATCTATCTATCTATCTATCTATCTATCTATCTATCTATCTATCTATCTATCTATTTGTGTTATATAGTGCCTATCTATCTATCTATCTATCTATCTATCTATCTATCTATCTATCTATCTATCTATCTATCTATCTATCTATCTATCTATCTATCTATCTATCTACTTGTGTTATATAGTGCCTTTCTATCTATCTATCTATCTATCTATCTATCTATCTATCTATCTATCTATCTATCTATCTATCTATCTATCTATCTATCTATCTACTTGTGTTATATAGTGCCTTTCTATCTATCTATCTATCTATCTATCTATCTATCTATCTATCTATCTATCTATCTATCTATCTATCTATCTATCTATCTATCTATCTATCTATCTATCTATCTATCTATCTAGTACCTTTCATGTCTATCTATCTATCTATATTCAATACAGCATCTCATAATGTCAATTAGCCTTTTTAATAGGTCCACCTGCTCATTAATGTCTGCTCCTTCAATCAACCAATCTGATGCCTTCAACAATATACTAGCAAAGAAGCAAGATGTAGGTGACTTTGACTGTGGCTTGATCCATACTAACTGCTACTTTCTCTTCTGTTCTTTTTCTGTTTTTCTGTGGTGCCGATCTGCGCCCCCACCACCTGATCAAAGCACTGTGATGTCCTTACATTGATGGATTAAACGCCATAAGTCCATGTGGCCGTCATCATCAAGTCCTTCCATGATAACCCTGAATACAATGAGGACTGATCATTTATGTTAGGCACAATGCCTAGAGGGGGCTGGGTGGTCTCATGGCCTGGAACCTCTGCAGATTTTATTTTTTCTCCAGCTGTCTGGAGTTTTTTTTTTTTTTTTTTCTGTCCTCCCTGGCCATCAGACATTACTTTTATTCTATGTTAATTAGTGTTCTCTTATTTTAGTTCTTACTTTGTCTTTTTTCTCTTTCTTCATCATGTAAAGCACTTTGAGCTACAGTACATTGTCTGTATGAAAATATGCTATATAAATAAATGTTGTTGTTGTTGATTGCTGGTGTCCTCCTGGCATTGTCATACACAATGTGAACTGTAGAAAAGTGCCCAGTGCTATACATGGACCAAAGGAATGTCAATTATAAATACGCTATGGGAAACACTGGCTCACAGGAGGCAAACCTCTGAAAAGGATTTAGGGGTGGCACAGTGGTCGCAGTGCTGCCCCCACAGTAAGGAGACCTGGGTTTGCTGTCCGGGTCCTCCCTGCGTGGAGTTTGCATGTTCTCCCGTGTCTGCGTGGGTTTCCTCCCACAGTCCAAAGACATGCAGGTTAGGTGCATTGGCGATCCTAATTTGTCCCTAGTGTGTGCTTGGTGTGGGTGTGTGTCCTGAGGTGGGTTGGCACCCTGCCCGGGATTGGTTCCTGCCTTGCACCCTGTGCTGGCTGGGATTGGCTCCAGCAGACTCCCGTGACCCTGTGTTCTGATATGGCGGGTTGGAGAATGACTGACTGACTGACTGTTACAACATCATTTTCATCATCTAACCAATGGGCAAACGCAATTAAAGAAGGAAAGTATATGTTAGGTTATATCATAAAAACTGTGGCATAAAAATCAAAGAATGTTATGCTTAAACTATATAATACACTATTGAGACTATATCTGGAGTACTGTGTGCAGTTCTGGCCACCACACTACAAGAAAGACATATCAGCAGTTGAAGCTGTGCAGAGGAAAGGAACCAGGTACATCCCAATAATTAAGCATGCACCCTACTCTCACAGACTCAAAGAATTAAACCTGTTTAATTCTAATCCAGGACAGCAAAATTCTTCAAAGGCATTCATTGAAGACCAGCAGAATTGTTTCAGCTTAACAGGAACTCATGGACACCAGTAGAAATTAAGGGGAAGTGCATTCAGGACTGAAGCTAGAAAGCACCTCTTGACTCAGAGTTGTAGGAATCTGAAACAAACTACTAAGACATGGAGTTAAAGTAGAAAACTTGACAACCTTGAAGAAGTATCTGGATAAGATATTGGGATATTAGCTAAAGAAACAACCTTGATGGACTGGCCTTCACTTGTTTGTCAAATTTCTTATGATCTTACAACTCTAGAGTTTATGGGGAATGGGAAGCTAAGAATATCCATTGAGTGACAATTTAATGGGCAGAAAGTCAAATCTGGTTTTCCAAATGTAATTGGAAATTGTTATTCCAGCAGCACTGGACAAGTTACAACAGTCAGGAATGAATCACCTAAAGAATGAGCTGGTATCACATCATATATAGCTGGAGAACCTATAAAAGTGGCAGTTCCGTACAGTCACAGGTGCTTTTTACCAACTAGTGCAACAAAAGGCAAGCAGTTCAAGCGAGTCACCTCAAATAGCCATGTAAAGAAAACAGAATTGATCCATTGTGTATCTTGGCGCCGATGCCACACTATAAAGGCGCCTTCAGAGAATGAATTTGCTTATGTAAATAGAATGCATTTCCACTCTATTAATGTGCTGCTGTATAGTCCACAGAAAGTGTGTTGCATTGTGCAAGCATGTAGCTTGCTGCATAATGTGCCACGCAATCATTGCTTGTCCAGACCTGAAGAGATGTGGCATGATGAAACTGACCCTGACCCACCAAATAATCAGCGTTATAACTTCATTTCAATGTAATTAGCAGAATGTATAAACAGGTAATCACTTGCAGCATTTAATTTGTGGTCAATATCACATAGTATAGCCCTTATATTCCATACTTCATTGGCTACATCTCTTACAGCATCCACTATTGCATTTTGTGACTCCACAACAGCATCCATCAGCACACAGCCAGATGGTTGTCCAGAGATTTCTGAGGCAGAGGTGTGTAGCAAGCCGAATTAACATTTAGAGATATCTCAAAATGAATTATAAGATATCTCGAAATGCAAATTCAAATTGAATTACAGATATCTAAAAATGCTTCTATTTTAAGATATCTAAAAAACATTTTTTGATATCTCAAATAGATTTCTAGATATCATGAAATGATATGCTCTACATTTTGAGATATCTGAAATGCATTTTGAGATCTCTCGAAATCACTTCTTGTAAAATTTCCTATTCTTTCAATGGGACTTTCTGTCTATTTTAAGATATCTCAAAATGAATTTGAGATATCTTAAAATGAGTGGGAAGTTATTTTAGGATATCTCGAAATATAATTAAGATATCTTAAAAAGCATTTAAGATAACTTAAAATTCACTGTTGTTTGAGATATCTAAAATACATTTTTAGATATGTAAAATTTATTTCATGATATCTTAAAATGGGTCTCTCCTCCATTTCAGATATCTTACAATATATTTCTAGATATCTCAAGTTGTATTTCAAGATAGCTAAAATACATTTTAAGATATCTTTAAAAAGACACTTAATTATTTCAAGATATCTCAAAAGCATTTTCAGATATCTACAATACAATTTAAGATATCTGAAATACATTTCCAGATATCTCAAAACAGCTTCCTGTCCTTTTCCAGATATCCCAAATACATTTTCAGATATCTCAAAATCACTTCCTGCTGATTTAATGATATCTCAAATACATTTTAAGATATCTTATAATTAACAGGAAGTCCCATTAAAAGAATAGGCATTTTTATAGGAACTTGTTTTGAGATATCTTGAAATGCATTTGAGATACCTTAAAATGCGTGATAGGTCAATTTACGATATCTGAAAATTCACTTGAAGATACCTTGAAGTGTAGGCATGGTTATTTTGAGATATTTGAAAATGTCTTGAAATCCATTTCAGATATCTCAAAATGTATTGCAGATATCTTAAAATGTAAAGGAAATTATTTTAAGATATCGCAAAGCGAGTTTCAGATATCTTAAATAGTAAATTACATTTTAAGATATCTGAAAATTCATTTGAAGATATCTTGAAGTGCAGGCACGGTTATTTTGAGATATTTGAAATGTATTTGAGATGTCTTGAAATCCATTTGGGATATCTCAAAATGTATTGCAGATGTCTTAAAATGTAAAGGAAATTATTTTAAGATATCTCAAAGTGAGTTTCAGATATCTTAAAAAGTAAATTACATTTTAAGATATCTGAAATTCACTTTGAGATATCTCTAAATGTTCATTTGGCTTGCCATAGAGTTGTGTGTGCAGTTAGCATCTGCAGATGTGCTAGACACAGTCATTGACACGGGTAACAGCGTTTGTAATATTATTGTCTGAAACAGAATAAACAGATGGGGGCTGCAATTCACCTTTTCACTTTGATTTTGATATCTGACCTCTTCTTTTTTATTTCGGGAACTGTGCGACGTTCTGAACTTGAACTTTCGCGTGTCTCCGCCACACTGTATCACTCCATAACTTCCTTTACTTGCTTATACCACTGCTTATGCCAACAAATAGTACCTTTTTCCTTGCCTCCACATTCTTTTTTCCCCAATGTGTTTTTGCCATTCTCTTTTAACAAAGCACTGAATGGAAGGTGATATTTATATTGATTTGCATATTAAAATATGCAAAATTCTGGGACGAGCCCAGGTGGGGCTGTAGGCACATGCAAGTGTGTTGAATTTTACATTTATTGGGATTTATAAAAGGGAAGTGTGTGGAACTTGCCGTATGCACAGTTATCCATCCATCCATCCATCCATTTTCCAACCTGCTGAATCCAAACACAGGGTCACGGGGGTCTGCCGGAGCCAATCCCAGCCAACACAGGGCACAAGGCAGGAACCAATCCCGGGCAGGGTGCCAACCCACCGCAGGACACACACAAACACACCCACACACCAAGGACACACTAGGGCCAATTTAGAATCGCCAATCCACCTAACCTGCATGTCTTTGGACTGTGGGAGGAAACCGGAGCGCCCGGAGGAATCCCACGCAGACATGGGGAGAACATGCAAACTCCACGCAGGGAGGACCCGGGAAGCGAACCCGGGTCCCCTAACTGCGAGGCAGCAGCACTACCCACTGCGCCACCGTGCCGCCCTCGTATGCACAGTTATGCATCTGCATTTCACAAACATTTCTGTTTTTGTCCGTATGCCGTGTTTTGGTGTGAATTCTACGCATGGCATTATACATGAGGCCCCTGGTGTTTACTCTTACATGCCAAAGATTTGATTGTTACGTAAACTGGCAATTTCAAATTGGTCCCAATTATGTGTGTGAGTGCAATGCACTGGCACCTTTTCCAGGGCTGGTTCCTTGTGGTAAGTGAGAGACTGGCTGCCATGCACCTGAATTCAATTCAATTTCAATTCAATTCAATTTTATTTGTCATTTAGCAGAACATCCAAGATGTGCTGCAGAACGAAAATACGATGCACAAGACATTAATAAAAACACATAGTTAAAATCAGCCTACAATAAAATACTAAAATGCTTCATTTAAACTAGGGTTAACTGGGTTTAAGGATGTTACTTTTACCCATTGAACAGTTTCTGGCATGAGACTCGGAGCTCAACTATGTACTCTTTGTAAAGCGTTTATTCTCTTTTTCCTGTATCCATCGGCACAGCATTTCTTCTCATTGTCACTGAAATATCATAAAAACAGAAAATCCTGTCCAATGTACCTAAACACGGCCCTGTCCCCACCCCATGATTCTCCCAGAAAGGTATAATCCTCATTTCATCTGGCTGCGCGACTCTTGCTGGTATTTTTACTTTCTTCTGAGATGTATTCTTGTCTTCTTGATGATGCAGCCAAGGCTGTCATGACAAACTATCATTGGTTTTGTGTTTTTTTGTCCAATTTCCATCACAATGATTTATCAGAAACGAAGCAAGGCATTAAACAGCTGTGCTCCAGACTCTGTACATGCTGAGTGGATGGTGGCTATTAGTGTCAGGTCAGCTACTGCTTCAGAGAATGATGTTGCATTGCATTTAATAACTCAGACAGACTGCCCAGTGGGTACAGGCCACCCGCAGTATATGAGGTCTGTTGTCATGTGAAATTTTGCATACTTGTTGATAAATATTTGGTATGTCTTTATTTGTAACTTAGACAAAGCAATGCAACATTAGTGTTACATTCTTGATAATAACTGCAATGGTTTAAGAACCCCTTCCTCCCTTTTGGGAATGAGTCTCTTTGAATTTTACGACAGGGTTGGGGTGAAGTGCCTAAAACAAGTTTGGCCAATATTTCTCTGAAGTTTCTCAGTCAACCCCCCATAGGAAAAACAGGCTGCCTAACTGCCAAGCTTAACCTTAACACCTTGGTTTGGAAGGCAGGTATGAAGATATTCTGTCCCCCCCCACTGGTCTGAAGTATGGCTGTTTGTGTCAGAAGCCTTTAAGTGCCACAACGCCCTATTGGCTCTAGGGGATGGACAGAAAACGTATAAATTTGCTTGCTTTACCTCACTCTCTCTCTTACCAAACTGATGAAAGACCATCACACACATCATGAACTGAAAAGGACAACACAATGAAGAGCACAGCTCGGCAGCCGTATTGAGACAGGCATGCGGCCTGTTCTGAAGAAAGCTGACCACCAATGATGCCTTAACTAGAGACATTTTAAGTAACTAACAAGTCTGTGTGCCGCCTGAAACTACACATCAGCATTTATCAGGTTGTATGGTTGCCAATATTCAAATGTACTTTGCTTATTGTTATTTTTTATGAATATTATCAATAATACATTCTTTAAATTGTTACTTAACTCCTGCTTGTCTTTTACTACACCTAATTGCCTGAGGTTGTACATGTAAAAGGGAAGGTGGGGAGAAGTTAAATGGTACAATACCTTATAAACAGTGGTAAGTAAAATTAAAGGCACTATATGACAGACAGACAGACTGATAGATAATGGAAGGCACTATATAACAGATATAGACAGACAATAAAAGGTGCCATATCATACGGTAGTGCTGATACTGTCATGTGTACCGACTACAGCCTGGTTACATACTCTTCACTGCCATGATAAACAAATATATTAAAACATATAACAGAAAGATAAATAAACTGTTAACTCACTGGTCTTAGACTCACACTCTCAAAGAGACAGACTAATGCAGCATCAGTCTCAAACACACACTCTCTGAATGAATTAGATGGATGCAGAGTTAGAAATAATCAGTGACTAAGGGCAAAAAAATACCCTCAAATAAAGCATTTAGGACCTTCAAACAGGTTGGGGTAAAAAATATGCATCTAAAATTATGCATAATATTGGTAACCAGTAACGTCGCACTGCACGATAACATACAGTGCATCCGGAAAGTATTCACAGCGCATCACTTTTTCCACATTTTGTTATGTTACAGCCTTATTCCAAAATGGATTAAATTCATTTTTTTCTCAGAATTCTACACACAACACCCCATAATGACAACATGAAAAAAGTTTACTTGAGGTTTTTGCAAATTTATTAAAAATAAAAAAATTGAGAAAGCACATGTCCATAAGTATTCACAGCCTTTGCCATGAAGCTCAAAATTGAGCTCAGGTGCATCCTGTTTCCCCTGATCATCCTTGAGATGTTTCTCCAACTTCATTGGAGTCCACCTGTGGTAGATTCAGTTGACTGGACATGATTTGGAAAGGCACACACCTGTCTATATAAGGTCCCACAGTTGACAGTTCATGTCAGAGCACAAACCAAGCATGAAGTCAAAGGAATTGTCTGTAGACCTCTGAGACAGGATTGTCTCAAGGCACAAATCTGGGGAAGGTTACAGAAAAATTTCTGCTGCTTTGAAGGTCCCAATGAGCACAGTGGCCTCCATCATCCGTAAGTGGAAGAAGTTTGAAACCACCAGGACTCTTCCTAGTGCTGGCCGGCCATCTAAACTGAGCGATCGGGGGAGAAGGGCCTTAGTCAGGGAGGTGACCAAGAACCCGATGGTCACTCTGTCAGAGCTCCAGAGGTCCTCTGTGAAGAGAGGAGAAACTTCCAGAAGGACAACCATCTCTGCAGCAATCCACCAATCAGGCCTGTATGGTAGAGTGACCAGACGGAAGCCACTCCTTACTAAAAGGCACATGGCAGCCCACCTGGAGTTTGCCAAAAGGCACCTGAAGGACTCTCAGACCATGAGAAAGAAAATTCTCTGGTCTGATGAGACAAAGATTGAACTCTTTGGTGTGAATGCCAGGCGTCACGTTTGGAGGAAACCAGGCACCATCCCTACAGTGAAGCATGGTGGTGGCAGCATCATGCTGTGGGGATGTTTTTCAGTGGCAGGGACTGGAAGATTAGTCAGGATAAAGGGAAAGATGACTGCAGCAATGTACAGAAACATCCTGGATGAAAACCTGCTCCAGAGCGCTCTTGACCTCAGACTGGGGTGACGGTTCATCTTTCAGCAGGACAACGACCCTAAGCACACAGCCAAGATATCAAAG